>NC_045160.1:10943669-10968665 GCF_900700415.2 Clupea harengus | reverse complement strand
ACGCGTTCAGTTTAAAGCGTTTGTTCAACAATGCTACTGGTCGATTTTAATCAAACCTTTCACAATTAACTTGCCAGGCTCTGCCCATTTAGAGCCTTTGACCACACCTTTACCGCTCTCTTTGAAGAATGTCCTTTTTTGTGCAAAAGTGCGCATGCACTGCTGTTTCCACCGGCCTCAAACTAGGTCCCATTGTATGTTATGTTATGGTAATGACAAAGTTAAGGGGAAAAAGCTTGACAACTTTGCTGTTAAAGCAGATAGCTGAATGATGAAAACAACACAAGGGCAGATACTGATCAAAAAACTGTGTTTACCTTTTGTCACTTGGTAGAGTTTAGAATTTTGGTCGTTTGTTTCAACCCTGTTGATAACCCTGATGGCATTGTTCTTGTTGCAAATTGGTTTTATGTAACATTGTTCCCTCATAGTATTAATTACACATTACTTTGAAACATTATATGAAATTTGTGAGGTCAGTGATTTAAATCAGATAACCATCTCCACAAAAACATGAAGACAACATTATTACATGACATTTTACATTGGTAAACCGGTCTGTTGTTGATGGTGAATATTCCCACTCAGTCCCACTGCGCAGCAGTTTGTCTTTTAAACTGCTTACCTCCTAGCCTGACGATGTCATACTCATAATTCTAGTCAGAATACAGTGGTGGAAGAAGTACTGAAGTTTAGTACTTAAGTAAAAGTACAAGTACCCAGGAAAATAAAAGTAAAAGTAAAAGTAAAAGTACTACATCAACAATCCTACTTAAGTAAAAGTAAAAAGTATTTACTTTTACATTTACTTTAAGTATTAAAAGTAAAAGTACTCATGCAATGGGTTGTCTCTCAATGTCTAGGCTGTGCCATTTTGATAAAGAAATAGCTACTGGTAATAAATGCCTCTACAGATGTCACTACTAGTAATAATTATAAGCAACAACATTTGTTAATGGGAAAGGTTGGTGTACTTATTGTGCCTACCGTCTGTAATACTGTTCACACTCTATCTTACAATTATGCGGATGACAAGTTATCTACCTGGGATTATTTGCAAAGTTAATACCATTAAGCCAAACCAATAAAGACACCATGTGATATCTTTACATCTTTTATTTAATTGTAAACGTGTAAAAAAGGGAAACGGAACATGAAAAACTAATGTAATTGTAAAACTGGACAGAACAAGGCACGCTAGCTTGACATAGCTAACCTACCAGCTTTATCTTACCACTACGTTTAATATATAATGAAGATACAATCATGTTTTTTGATGCTATTGCTGTATGTCAACATGCATTTCGCTAGATACCATTATAATATCATGTCAGTAAACGAATTAAATACATATATCAATATTCAAGTCAGGGACATTAACTTAGCAAAGAAATCACTCAGCTTACCTCGATATGCTACTTTAAATTTGAGGGCGAATTATTGAAGGCTAGCAACTCCTTTTTTTGAGGGAGACAGGAAACACATTGAAAACTCGTCATTCTTGGGTCCTTTGAACTCGAACATATCTTTTAAATAGAGCCAAGGGTGGCTGTCGCCACACGATGGTAGTCCTTTGGGGGATCGTAGTCCCTCACATTGCGCATGCTCAGACACAAACGGTTTACGACATAAGGCTCAACATCAACATCAACATATCTGGCTTGTCTTAACGCATTAATGTAGGTTTATTTAACGTAATATTTAATAATGTTGTAAACGGTTTAAACGTCAACATATGGGGCTTGTCTTAACGCATAATGTGGGTATATTTAATGTTATATTTAATTATGTTGTAAACGGCTAACAGCATAAGGCTCTACGTCAACATATGAAACGAAACTGGGGAGAGACTTTTTGATCCTCCACCTCATCTGTTTTGTCCACTGTGACATCTTCTTTGTTTTTAAATAAATGGTCATGTTTTCAAAAAACTGGCTTTCGTCGCTCTGTCGTTGTGACGCATGCGCGCGTGGCTTCGCTGTCGACAGCAGTCGACAGTGTCGCAAAATGACGCATGCGCAATGTGAGGGACTACGATCCCCCAAAGGACTACCATCGTGTAGCGACAGTGGCTCATATCAGAGGGCTCAGTTCATGGCCGACTCCATGTTGAATAGGCAGTTAGTCAGGCTGTCTGTTGAATGTTCAGGTATAACAGGCAAAGCTACCGCTAGTGCTGCTGCCAGACGCGCACTCTGATATCATTAGAGTTGATAGAGCCACCTGATTGGTTTAAACTTCCAAAACAGCAACGCAATCCATAGTTTTGTGTAGGCAACTGTTTGGCGAAACTGTTTCATAAAATGTAACGAGTAACAACCCATATTGTAGAAATGTAGCGGAGTAAAAGTATAGATAATAGCTAAAAAATGTAATGGAGTAAAAGTAAAAAGTATGCACTATTATTTTTACTTAAGTAAAGTACAGATACGTTAAAAATGACTTAAGTACAGTAACAAAGTAAAAATACTTCGTTACATTCCACCACTGTCAGAATATGAGTCTGATACCACTCCATTGGGCTGTGATTATGGGGGCGTGTTTCAACCGAACCAGGAGAAAAAATGCCTCTTCGCTCAATTGGTTACCTACAACCAATCAGAACAACGTAGTATGTGACCAGGGCCAGCTGATAAATTAAACTTTTACCGGATCCCGTAGGAAGGAAGGCAAAAACATCTTTTCGATTGACAAATGCCTTGATCGCGTTTCTCTGTTCCTCTTTCAAAATGAATGCACTGTCAATGTCTAAATGGACTCGAATCTACACATTTTAGCTCTCTAGCGGCAGCCATGTTTGTTGAAAACGAATTCAACTCGTGTGTTGCTGACGTGGTTGATTACGTTACTGTTGATCATCTGTCCATCATCGTATAAAGCCCGCCTTGACAATTTGATTGGTCAGACCATTTCTGTTCGCAGATAATTTCTCCCTAATGGAGCGACACCAGACCGAACTTCCTGACTTCAAATGTTGTGGGCGGGGCTAAGTTCGGTTTGGTATCCAGGCTACTTACCTCCACCAAGGAGGTTATGTTTTTCTGTTTGTCTGTTTGTTTGTTTGTCTGTCTCTTTGTTTGTTCGTCTGCAGGATTATGCTAAAACTACCTGACCGATTTCACCACACACTTTTGTGTATTATCAGAACACAACAACAGAGCAGCTCTTTTCTGTGCCACTAACCAAGACAGTTGTGTGTCCTCTCAGGGTGCAGCGATTGGGATCCTGATCAACTGGAACTGCAATCTGGACACTGGTTCGTCCCAGTGCCATCCCAAATACAGCTTCACCCGTCTGGACACCTCCATCAGCTCTGTCACTTCAGGCTACAATTTCAGGTAGAGCCTCCTGCCTGACTCAGGGCATTCAGACTGTTAGCAGTGTTTGTCTCCATTCAGCAGAACTGACATCACCTTGTGTCATGCACATTGTAGATATTAACATTAGCGCTGATTACATCTCCAGATATGCCCGCTATTACAAGAATGCTGCTGAACAGTCCTACAGGACTTTATATAAGGTGTATGGAATTCGTTTCGACATCATGGTTCATGGAAAGGTAAGACAAAAATGCTTGTTGTTTTTCTGTTGTAAAGCAGGGAACACTGATCTGAATTGATTACACTGGTGCACTTGTTTCCATAGGCAGGGAAGTTCAGTATCATCCCCACCTTAATTAACATTGGATCAGGACTTGCTCTACTGGGTGCTGTAAGTATGAAATCATGACGTCACTGTTGACATTTTCAGGATGCCAGATGTAATGGGGCTGAATAACCAGTAGAGGTCAGTAGTTCCAGTAGTTACAGTTTTGGACACTACCCTCACGGTATAGCCCTCAAAATGCTCTCTGTACTTAGTGTGGATACTGTGATTATGCCTAACAATGATACTAACAGATGCACATCACTTATTTTCTCTAGGGGAGTTTCCTCTGTGACTTGGTTTTGCTTTACATCATGAAAAACAGAGCATACTACAAAGAAAGAAAGTTTGAGTCTATAAAGCCTGACCCCTCCAGGTACTGTCCTAATTTTCTCAGAGCTTTCAAACCATAATCATACAGAAGAACAGAATATACTTCCTTTGCTAAGCCCAATGTGTCACTGTCACGTGTGTATGTGTGTTAACATAGGCAACATAATGCTGTGAACATTCCAGGGTTAAGAGATTAAAATCAGGCAGGATAGAACTCTGGACTGTGGAAAGTGTCATTTCATTTTTGTCATTTTCTAACAAGGGATAGAAATAGTCAAATGCTGAGCGGTACAAATAATCTTTCCCTTATATAATCACATTATTGACATTGACCTGTACCTGTTGCAGCTGTGTTGTATGTCAATGGAGTGCAATTGAATTAGTGGGCATATCAGAAAGAAAGAAAATATCCTGTGCTTTTCTTAGGAATGATACCAGTACACGAGATGAAGCTCAGGAGGAAGATTCACGTGAGCTGCAACAACTCACTAGTCTGAAACTACAGGCAAACTCCTCAAAGGATGCGGAGGCTTCAGCCTGATTAACAGTCGTCAATGCAACATGGCTGCTTGACGCTTTTCAAGGATTTTGTATTTCAGCTGCAATGTGATACTGTGGTGGAAAACATGGGAATGAAAACTCAATAATCTGTATATGAAGAAAATCAACAATTATGGAAGGGACAAGGAAGATTTAGTGGAGTAAAATCAGTATTGTGTGATTTAGTGTGACAAGTAAAATCAGTATGATAGGTGAAAATTCACCCTAGTTACCTCAGGACTCCGGAGCTGCATATAAGTATATTTATTAGACAAACAACAATTGCAATCAGGCTCACTCCCAGCACAAGGCTGAAAGTGAAGCAATGATAAACACATCGCACAAGGTTTATATAGACAGAAGTTGAGCGTTCAGCAGGGATAACCACGTGGTGGATTTCTGACATCCGAGGCAAGGATGGAAGTTTTGCACAAGGTCGGAAGAAGCACAGTTCGACCCTTCTTATCACTTCTGGTCTAAACATGCTCTTGTATGTATGCAGACTAAGTGGCACCTAATAATCTAAGTTACACACACGCACACAGAAAAGCCATGTTCCTGCTTACATAAGTACATGATTCATATAAGGTAATTAATAATACAAGGCACTTGATTATTATATTCTTAAGTCATTAACAGTGCTTGGAAACTATCTCCATCAGTCCCTCCTTTTATTCGTTTCAATGGATAATTCAAAATTACAATCATAATCAAAATCACAAATCATCTTTCGTCAATTATCAATTTCAATGGATAACCTCAAAATCATCACTCTGAGCTTCATCACATGGATTTCCGGAACAGAGAAAATTACTGAGCATCACTCCATATCATCATAAGTCAATCACTTAAAATGTTGTCATATTTCTCATCACACATTTGAATACTTTGCATTTGTAGGCCAACATAGTGGGTGTCAACTGTGTGTGTGTACACATTAGCTTGCCTAGGCTTCAGATAACATTCAAACAAGGCCTCTTTGCTGTGTCCTTGAAGGCCCTGTTCCCCATCAGGCATTCTGCATTCTGTCGGCTGTTGAATATTACTGGGCAGGAAAATGTAAACAGTCTCTTTGTGGAAAGTGATCAATATGTTAACAGTACCAAAATATAGAGTAGTGCAGTTATTATCAAAAGTTTCACACATTGTTTCATTTTCTTGTAACTCCCCATGACTTCACAGAGATAGGACCGCCCCGCCCTCCCAGTATCCACTAGGCCAGGGGTACTCAATAGGCGGACCGCGGTCCGGATCCGGACCCAGACGCAATCAAATTTGGACCGAAGCCAAAATCAACATTCTAATTAAATCATGATCCAAGCGAGTTTTCATTGGTGCATGATTTCGCGCTGTATATTTTTTTCCTACTCAATGTGGTTTCTATCTTCCGTCTCCGATCCAGAGGTCCAATCAGGAGCTGTAATAACAACATCACTATGACAACTCATTCACTCAATGTTGGCTGCGAGCTCTGTGGGTCACGCAGGTTGTGTGTGTCAATGGCAACAACGCGGGCAGATAGATTTGTGAACGGTATCTTTTTCTCAGCAAACGAAAATCATGGCGTGCTTTAAACCCGACAAAAAAAGAAAAGTTGATTCCAAAAATCGCTAATTTAAGACAGAGTGGACTGACAAGTATGTATTTGTGCTGCCTGTGGGGAGCACAAAACCGATGTGTTTAATCTGCAAGGAGACGGTTGCCCTTGTCAAAAGTTGTAAGGTGAAACGTCACTATGAAACAAAGCATGCACACTTCGAACAAAAACACCCGCAGAACTCTGAGGTAAGGGGCAGAAAAATAAACCATCTGCAATCATACCAAGCAACATGCAGTGTAATAGACAGATCAGCCACACAACAAGAGCGTGCATAGCATACCTCATATGAATATGGTGAAAAACAAATACAGGAGCACACTCACTAATGAAGACTTACATCAGTGCCTCTGCCTGGCCTTCACACCTTTTGTGCCCAAGTTTAAACCACAAAAAAGTGTCACCTTTCACACAAATAAGGCCACATCATCTTTTGTGCATAGTTAGAACGCTTTTGTTGGAGTTATGTTTTTGGATTTTGACCGTCACTGTTCCGGACCCTAGACTGAATGGAAATTTGGCGAGTGGACCTTTTGGGTTTCTAATTGAGTACCCCTGCACTAGGCTCTTCTTCCCCACTGGACAGTGTTGTTTTCTTCACCAACGTTTGAGACGAGGGGTCTCTAAACCCCCCCTGTGTAGGTTGGACTTCCTGTCACAGTGGGCCGGCCTTGGAAAACTGTAGAGGAAAACAGCTCTTATTCTCTGTGTCTTTCTAAGGAAGGCTTACTCGTTTACAATGTGTTAGATGTATCCAGGTGGCTCTCTCCACTATTTTGACTGTGGTAGATGTTGACAGTAGCACTTAGTATGGTCTGTCCCACTTGGGCGAATGGCAGTGTTTTCTTTTGAGGCTGTTGATTAGGACCCAATCTCCTGACCCAACCTTGGTTTCAGCCTCACAGGTTCCTGTGAAGCAGAGTTCTGAGAGCATTTTGTTCATTCACATTTTTGCCATATATTTAGCAAATGTATATTCAATCTCTTTGTCTGTTTCAGCAAATGGTTTGAGAGTTTAGGCAGTGTAGATTCTTCCATACATAATTCCAAACAGTGATAACAGCATGCTTAATTTCACTAATTTTACTCTAAGATTCTCAAATTGCTTTTAATAGTTTGGTTCATTCTTTTCTACCAGTCCTGCTGACTGGGGATTGTATGAACTGTGATTGTCTATGGCTAGACAATATTTCTTTCTTTCGTTGGGATTTAACTTAATAAAATCAATAATGAATGATTAAACATCTTTCTCATGAAATATAAATAAGAAGTAAAAATATATGCTTACTATCCCCATTTATTGAGGCATGTTTTCACCATGGCTCAATATTACAGCATATCCTTTAGTATTGTGAGATCTAATTCTTCAATTGTGTACGTGTCAGATGATTGTTGTAGTACAGCCTGGTTTGTGGCCTTGTCTGCTTTTTGGTTTCCCAATGAAACCGGGTCTTTTGCATGTGTGTGTGTCAGATGGTTGTTGCAGTCCGGCCTGGTTAGTGGCCTTGTCTGCTTTGTGGTTTTCCAATGAAACCAGGTCTTTTGCATGTGTGTGTGTCAGATGGTTGTTGCAGTCCGGCCTGGTTAGTGGCCTTGTCTGCTTTGTGGTTTTCCAATGAAACCGGGTCTTTTGCATGTGTGTGTGTCAGATGGTTGTTGCAGTTCAAAGTGCTTTACATAAAATCAATAAAAGCAAGCAGCAAGAGCAATACATGGAGTAAAATAATGGTCAACATCGTATCAGAACTTGATGTTCCAATAGGCTTCTTGGATTACTAAAATCATGATAAAAGGAATAAAAGTAATAAAACCTTCTGCCTGGTCTTTAGCTCAGTCGGAACCATAATGCTGCTTCATAGATTCCGCCTTACCCTGTTAAATATTTTCCCTAGCTATTTTTCCCCGCCCAGAGGCCACCCTTCCTTCTATACCCTTCCTTCAGAGGCCTTCTCGTCTTCTTCCACCGAACGTGCTTCGGGGCTTCGGGAGAGACACTAGCTCTCCTTTACAAGCTTAAGGAAGGTGACTGCGCCCAGGGGACTAGAACATTCGTTAGGGAAATATCTCTGAGAATAACATGTGATATATTGAAGCCACAATATGGTTTCCGACAGTGCCATGGTACCCTTAAAACAGTTTTTACAGAGAAATAGTAAAAATAGTGCCAGATAAAATAAATAAAATGCTTGGGTAAAAAGCATAAAGATAGTCTCAACCCCAAGAAAAACTATATAAGCGTGCACGCACAACAAATGACAAACAAACAATATACTCACAAACAGCTCGGAGTCCACCCCCTATAGTCTAATTCAATTCCTTCACTCTCGGCTCTCCACGCTGGCAGGCCCTGGCCTCCTTCCAATTCAAGTTGGAGGTCTTTAGAAAAACAGTCTTGTACTCCTCCGTACGGTTTAGGTCCTGATGATTAGCCCAGTTTGGAGAGTCGATGAGGTTGTTGGAGTCCCGAGTCCCCAAATATGATAGGTGAAAATTCACCCTAGTTACCTCAGGACTCCATATAATTAAGCAATATAGTACGAGTGCGAGTGGGGTAGGTAAGGGATATTCCCACGGGTGGTGTTCGGCCGTAGCCACGAGGCCGGAGGCCGAGTGGCGCAGGCAACAACACCCGTGGGAATATCCCTTACCTACCCCACTCGCACGAGTACTATATTGCTTTTATAAAACAATTTTATAGTCAACCAATTAACATTTAAACACGAAGTTATTGATTTTTTTTTCGCCATTGTTTCTCCGCAACAAAAAAATAGTTCCATTGTCAACGTCTTTTGGAATTATAAGAACTTTGAATTAACGGTTATCGCTTAATTGTATCAACGTGCTATAGAATGTTTCATCGCGGAGTGATTTATTATTAGCTGTGAAAAGTCCGAGTTGGGATGTCCTGGGATATTCCAACTCATGGAACGTCTCTCGTCCAATCAGAAACAGCTAAATAATTCAATAGAACCCAATTGTTTTATAAGTATATTTATTAGACAAACAACAATTGCAATCGGGCTCACTCCCAGCACAAGGCTGAAAGTGAAGCAATGATAAACACATCGCAAAAGGTTTATATAGACAGAAGTTGAGCGTTCAGCAGGGATAACCACGTGGTGGATTTCTGACATCTGAGGCAAGGATGGAAGTTTTGTAGCCTGGATACCGAACTTAGCCCCGCCCACAAATTTTTTGGTTGGGAAGTTCGGTCTGGCATTACTCCATTGAGGAGAAATTATCTGCGGACAGACATTGCCGTACCAATCAAATTGTCAAGGCGGGCTTTATACGACGATGGACAGATGATCAACAGTAACGTAACCAACCACGTCACAAAAAGGCGCTTGGTTTGAATTCGTTTACAACAAACATGGCTGCTGCTGGAGAGCTGAAATGTATAGATTCGAGTACATTTAGACATTGACAGTGCATTCATTTTGAAAGAGGAACAAAGAAACGCGATCAAGGCATTTGTCAATCGAAAAGATGTTTTTGCCTTCCTTCCTACGGATCCGGTAAAAGTTTAATTTATCAGCTGGCCCTGGTCACATACTACATTGTTCTGATTGGTTGTAGGTAACCAATTGAGCGAAGAGGCATTTTTTCTCCTCGTTCGGTTGAAACACGCCCCATAATCACAGCCCAATGGAGTGGTATCAGACTCATATTCTGACTAGAATTATGAGTATGACATCGTCAGGCTAGAAGTTTTGCACAAGGTCGGAAGAAGCACAGTTCGACCCTTCTTATCACTTCTGGTCTAAACATGCTCTTGTATGTATGCAGACTAAGTGGCACCTAATAATCTAAGTTACACACACACAAACAGAAAAACCATGTTCCTGCTTACATAAGTACATGATTCATATAAGGTAATTAATAATACAAGGCACTTGATTATTATATTCTTAAGTCATTAACAGTGCTTGGAAATTATCTCCATCAAGTATTGTGTGATTTAATGTGACAAGTAAAATCAGTATTGTCTCGAGATTTGCTCAGGTTTATGCTGTTGGTATTGTACTACCAAAATAAAGATTTTTTCCCTGAACGACCAAGAACAAAGAGTTTTATCTAGATCTGAAAAGAAGAGTGTTTACTTAATCACAAACCTACAAATCAGTCACAACAATACTCCATAAAAAAGCCAAAGAGACGGAAAGCAGTTGGGCAACCACAAAATGGCCGCACATTATGCTGATGTTTTTTTTTTCACATTCTTATTTTAGAAAAAATTAATGAAAATTGTGTTATTAAGCTGTTAACGTTGGAATTAAAAGTGAAGACACAGTTGTGGCAGTCTTGGATAAGTGCTGCTTAGTGCATTCATCTTATGAAAAGCCAAATAGTTTGTATAGCCAATGTTTCCTGTTGCTTATTCTCACTTTCTCATCTAAAGGGCCTAATGTGCAACTAAATGTGCAACTATAGCAAGACAAACCTACAGCGCCTTAAACTTCTAAAACCTCTCCTCCTCTCACAGGAGACAGGTTCACAGACTCTGTGAACTTTCACTTACGTGTCCAAAGGGCCATCTCAACTAAAGCCCCTTGTGTGAAAGGAAGTTCTTGTGGGCACCTTTTGCATGTTTTTCTAGTAGGGCACAGTACACACAGTGCGCACAGTAGGTGTTAGTAATACGTGTGAAAGGAAGTTGTGGTAAGCATTACAAACTCAAACCTTTTGTCAAGTTTTGTGTTTTATCCGTGAGACTCAGATTTTCAACAAGTCTCACGTCTCATGTACGTGCCATTAAACACAGATCTCACTAAATCTCACAGATTTTCACACTCAATAGCACTGAATAATAATAACTATAAGGGCAATAGGAAAGTGCAGACCTCCACCAAGGTCAAATGCCCTATCTCACAATGTTACAGAGAGTGACAAAATAAATCCTGGATCAACTGAACCAGATCCTCTTGAGAATTTAAAGAGTTCTTTCTTGGCCCATTTCAACTCCTCCACCAAGTTTCATGAAAATCAGCCAGGTAGTTTTAGCATAATCCTGCTAACAAACAAGCACGACTCTATGCATGAACATGAAGGGGAGGCCACGCAGATTTAAAGGAAATGTATTAAATGATAAAGATTATATTTTAAGAATAAAGGACGCAAAAGTGTGGTGCGTATCAGTATTAATGAGGAGTAACCCAAAATGTCATGCAAAGTCAGTCTAGGGGTATAACAAAACAAAAGACAACGGAGAACCAAAATCCAAATGCCGGGAGGTGATCAGATTATGTTTACTGTTGTGGAATATATTGCTTTCTGTTGGGAAGAAGAGTATTTTCTTTATGATCCTGCAGGAAGAACTTGATGAAATTGTGAGGACATGGAATTCACACAAGCTCAGAATGTGTCTAAAGTGTCTACAAATATGCAGCAATTAAAACATATGTTTTTCTATCCACAAATACAGACAGGGATCGACAGTACAGCGAGTGGTGTGGCATTAGACTTGCATGTGTAACAGGTTAATGAATGACACATATTTGTGCAATCTTTCATTTTCTATTTTGTGTATATGTAATTTTATTTCACCAAAATCTTGGTTTCTTTCATGATAGCTAGGTATTAGGCCTATCATTTGTTGGGTAAGTGCGCCCTCTATTGGTTGGTTTGGTGGTTACAGGCTGCATTTTCGTGCCTTGCTCAGTATGTGTTTTGCTTGGCAACGAGAGGTACGTGTTCACATTGTAGTGTTATGAAGGTTTCAAATGTATGTGTTTTAGCTTAAATTTGGGTGCACACAGTGGATTGTAAATGTGTTTTGTGATGAGTTGTCATAGATTGCTTGGGTTGTTTTGGAGGTTTTGCTGTTTTGAGAGTTAGGGATATATTTGCTGATATAGCTAACCTCGTGTGTTGTTTAACTGTATGCTAGGTTTCGTTTTTCTGTCTTTCTGTAATGTAGCCCATATGTTTCAGTTGTCCTTCTTTTCTTATGTTTGTATGTGTTTTGCTTGGCAACGAGAGCTACATTCTGCATACTGGAAGAGAAAGTAAAGTGATTAAAAGAACTTCAGCGTCCTGTGATAATTGCACCTGAACACAACGCAGTAGTCGGCGAAGTACAGACCACGCCGGCTACATTGGTGCCGTGACCCGGATGACATCTTCAGATCATCGCCAGGATGATTGCCGCTGGTTGCTGTGACGAGTAAGAACCTCTTCAGGACGTTGACAAGTACACGGGCTAATGTTAATGTGTAAATAGTAACTCTATCTCAGCTAGTATAATTTTACATTGTGATTTTTATTTAATGTTTTCTATTCATATTTGCATTTATTAGTAATTCATATATTATTGCCATAGCCTTATACATCACAACTTTTGCAAAAATGACTGATGGTGAGGATGTTAAGACACCAATTAGTTGGGGGGATGTTGGTTTGGTAAGCCTAGGTAGGGGCCAGTTTATGAGGGATGAGAGCACGCCAGTTATATTAGAGGTGCTGGTGCACTGGGCAAACCTGCGCTCTCGTCCACAGGTGTACATACTGATGCACATTTCCCCGCACCGCACCCGCGTAGGTTAGGGTATGCCTCAGACATGGGAAGCGGTGTTAGTCCAGTGGGTCGCCCTGTTTTCTCATACACTCACACGCACACAGATGAGCATTCTCCACGTCAGCCAGTGTTTAATCCAGATGTGAGCTCCTCAGACCTAGGGAACCTCATTACACAATTAGCTCACGAAATAGGAGAGAACATTGCTAGCCAGCTAAAGAGATCTGTTAGTAGCGCAGATAGCCAAACCACTCCTACACCTAGTCTGAACTTAGGACATGGACAGTCTGACTTGAACATGACTGGAGTAAAGTTAGTTATGAAGACAGATGTCAAAGAGCCACCGTACTTCAGGGGTGATGGAACGGACAAACACACAGTGCATGAGTGGGAAGAAATTATGAGCGTCTACTTGAATAAGAGGGGTGTGTCCTCACAAGAACAGTCCCAGGAGATAATGTCAAGATTAATGGGAAAGGCTAGAGACATTGTTAAAGTCACACTGCGCAGCATGCCATCGCTGCGGCCAGCTGAAGACTCTAAGCTTGTCTTTGATATCCTGAAACAACATTTCAGTGAGGTAACCTACTCCTCGATGCCTCTAGCAGATTTTTATAACACTCTTCCACTGGCCGGAGAAAGTCCCATGGACTACTGGATACGCTTGAATAAGGCTGTCGATGTCGCGGATGAGTGTCTGAGAAGGCAGGGGCGAAACATTGAAGACCCCTCTCACGAGGTCACAATGATGCTGGTGAAACACTGTCCTGACCCCGCTCTTGCAAGTGTCTTAAAGTGCAAAACAGCAGAGAAGTGGACAGCGAATGAGATTCAGGAACACCTCATTGAACATCAGAGAGAGGCTAGAACAATGTCTCAAGCCAAATCTTACCGGCCAAAGAACATTGGTGCACATGCTCAGACATCAGCAATAGAGACAGTCACTGCTAATAACACCACAGATCTTACCTGCTACTCAAAGGCAATGGAGCCTCCATCCTCTTCTCAGACCGAGAGCGTCTGTATCCAGTCTCTCATTGGCTTGCTGAACCGTGTGCTGGAGCAGAAGGCCCAGACAGCAGCAGTCGTGCCGCCGAATAGGAGTCCAGTAGCCATTGTTCAGAGTAGATGTAGAGTCTGTCAGTCTGCTGAACACTCAACTACTGCACACTGTAGACAGGCAAACCTCTGTATGGGCTGTTACAAGCCCGGCCACTGGAAGAGAGAGTGCCAACAGCGCCGGCCAAGAATTAACACCCAGCCACAGTTAGCGCGAGCACAGCCTAAACATGAGCAAGGTGGAGCAGGTTTAAACTAGATGGCTTACATACGGAGAGGGGATGTGTGAGCGTTAAAGCATCAACCCTTGGAGAAGGTGAAGAATTAAAGGAGATGTATGTCAATGTTTGTAAAGCAATGTCAGATAGTTGTACAGTAATCGTTCAGAATATTCACAAAGTAGAAGCGTTCAGTGAGTTATTTCACGCACCAGTGACAGTTAATGGCTGCACTCAGTTACAAGGGCTCCTCGATACAGGGTCAATGGCTTGCACAATAAGTGAAGAGGCGGAGCAGCGGCTGCTATCAGATAGCGTCCTGACCCAACAACAAGAACTCCCGCAGCGCATCATCCTTGTCGGCTGTGGAGGAGTACAGGTGAGCCCCAAGTGCATGTACGACATGGAACTGAGTCTGTATGGGGTGAAGTGCATGGTGCCAGTCCTTGTGGTCACTGGTCAGAAAGATGACGTCATAGTAGGCACCAACATGCTGAAATATGTTCTACATCAGCTGAAAAATGAGAAGAATTATTGGACACTTATTTCACGCAACACACAGGGGTCTTCAGACTGCGAACAGTTTTTTGGAGATGATGGCAAGCCTCACGAGATGGAGGGGTGAAGATGTGCCAGAAAAAGTCGGGACAGTGAAACTAACTCAGGCGGTGACTCTCCTCCCCAAACAAGAGTACCTACTGTGGGGTAGACTGCCAAGTAACGTGCCCAAGTCACCTGGGAGCACGGTTATTGTGGAGCCTACCACTTCCAGGTGTGTGCCTCGGGGCATCATGGTGGGGAGAGTGGTCACACCGCTGTGGGGAGATGGCTGGACCCCTATGAAAATTACCAACATCTCCGACAAACCACTCACCCTTAGAAAGAACAGCAAGCTGGCAGACGTCTCTCCTTGTGTCGCGGCTGAAGACTTCACACTGTTCCAGGGTTCCTCTCAGAGTGACGATGGCCCTGTTAAAGGGACTAATGTGAAACAGGACGACAACACTGATCTGAAAGACAGGCTGCAGAAGTCTGGTCTGGGAGACGTTGACATTGACCATTGTGAAGCAAGCCCTTCCACCAAGCTTCAACTTGTGACATTGCTGGAGAAGTATCAGGACGTATTCTCAAAGCACCATCTAGACTGCGGGAAAGCCAAGGGCTTTGTGCATAGAGTCCGCCTCACTGACGACCGTCCTTTCCGTCTTCCGTATCGTAGAGTGCCGCCAGCCCACTATCAAAAGCTGCGTCAAACTCTCACTGAGATGGAAGAGCAGGGAATCATACGGAAATCAATGAGTGAATATGCTTCCCCACTCGTGATGGTTTGGAAGAAGAATGGCGATCTTCGTATATGCACAGACTTTCGATGGCTGAACGCGAGAACCATCAAGGATGCTCATCCTTTGCCCCATCAATCTGACTGCTTGGCTGCCCTTGGCGGTAACACTGTCTTCAGCACCATGGACCTCACATCTGGTTTTTATAACCTGCCCATGCATGAGGAGGACAAAAAATACACCGCCTTCACATCACCACTAGGCCTGCATGAGTATAACAGAATGCCGCAGGGGCTTTGCAACAGTCCGGCGTCCTTCATGAGGATGATGTTAAGCATCTTTGGCGATCTAAACTTCAGCAGTCTTTTGTGCTACCTAGATGATCTCTTGATCTTTGCCCCCTCTGAACAGCAGGCCCTCAGCAGGTTGGAGGTTGTTTTTCAGAGGCTGCGGGAGCACAACCTGAAATTGAGTCCGAAAAAGTGCCATCTGTTGCGGAGGTCCGTGAAGTTCCTCGGACACATTGTTGACGGTGACGGTGTTGCTGTTGACCCCGAAAAAGTTGAGGTCATCGCCAAAATGTCGAAGAGGGACTTGATGGAAAATGATAGCTGCACTCCTTCAGTCCGCAGAGTGAAGTCGTTCCTGGGGATGGTATTTTATTACCAGCACTTCATACCAAATTGCTCCTCCATCGCAAAACCCCTGTTCGCTCTCACAGCTGGCCAGAAACGGAGAGGAAAGTCCGGAAAGTACAGTCAAAATCCAGGAGTCTACAGAAAGCTCAAACCTGCAGACTGGACCCCTGACTGCGACTCCGCCTTCGCCAGCCTCAAGGAGAAGCTCCTGAACTGTGCAGTCCTCACTCATCCAGACTTCTCTAAGCCCCTGGTTCTGTCCATTGACGCTTCTCTTGACGGCCTTGGGGCAGTTCTGTCCCAGATACCAGAGGGGGAAATGAAGGCACGCCCGATCGCCTTCGCGAGCAAGACCCTCACTGGCTCACAAAAGAGGTATCCTGCCCACCGCCTAGAATTCTTGGCGCTCAAATGGAGTGTTTGTGAAAAATTCAGCCACTGGTTGAAGGGCCACACTTTTACAGTGTGGACTGACAATAATCCTTTAACTTATATAATGACAAAACCGAAACTTGACGCTTACGAACAAAGGTGGGTGGCAAAGCTTTCCCCATACACATTCAGTATCAAACATATCCCTGGGGTAAAGAACATCGTGGCGGATGCCCTAAGTAGAGATCCTTTTGCCAAGTCAGTGAGTCAAAGGTTGATCAGCGAGCCGTATGAAGGTCTGTTGGCTGTCTCTTCCGCTGCAAGGTCCAGTGTCTCCGGACAGATGATGCAGGCTGCTGTGTGACCATGGACACTACTCAAGACATACTGGCTGGTAGTCAAGAACCCTCACATGTAAGATCTGCTTTTGAAGCTCACGTAGAGTGGGAAAAGGGAGCAGAGATAAGAGCCACTCAGTTTTTCAAAGCTCTTCCTCAGGCGGTGCCCTCAGAACAGGACACACCTCCAGCCCTCTCCATCGGCGAGCTAAGGCACAGCCAGGAAACGGATCCAGTTATCAGGGAGGTCCTGCCACTCGTTCTGAGGGGTGAGCCACCACCTAGGCGAGGGAGAAGTAGGTTAACAGCTACGGCTCAGACACTGTGCAAGCAGTGGCATCATCTGAAAGTCCAGGACGGAGTCCTATACAGGGTAACTAAAGACCCATTAAGCAAAGAGAAGAGGTATCAGTTTGTGCTGCCCGTTAGCTTGAAGGCCAAGGCTCTCGCTGGTGTGCATGATCTCGCTGGGCATCAAGGGCAAGCTAGAACAGCACATCTTGCCCGACAGCGTTTCTTCTGGCCGCAAATGGGAAGAGACATCAAGGAATATGTGAAATGCTGCCAACGCTGTATCCTTGCAAAGACCCCTGAACCAGCTGCCCGAGCTCCCTTGGAGAGCATTCGCACTTCAGCACCCATGGAACTGGTGTGCATTGATTTTTGGAGTGCTGAGGACAGTCAACAAAGATCTGTAGATGTGTTGGTCATAACAGACCACTTCACAAAATTGGCCCATGCATTCCCCTGTGTTAACCAAACTGCAAAGCAAATAGCGAAGAAGTTATGGGATAACGTGTTCTGCATCTATGGTTTTCCAGAGCGAATACATTCCGATCAGGGAGCCAATTTTGAAAGTAAACTCATTGCCGAACTCCTCAGCCTCACAGGGATTACAAAAACACACACAACAGCATACCATCCCATGGGGAATGGACAAACCGAAAGGTTCAATAGGACGCTTGGCAGTATGTTGCGTGCCTTACCACTAGCAGCCAAACAACACTGGGCTCAACAGATACAGACTTTGACCTTTGCTTATAATGCCACCATCCATGAAACGACTGGATATCCTCCATTCTACTTGATGTACGGTCGAGTCCCCAGACTCCCGGTAGATATGGTCTTCAAACAAGTCCTGAAGGATCCAGTCGTGGTGAATTATAAGACCTATGCAGAGAAGTTGATGGCGAACCTCCATGTGGCTGCCGGCATAGCTCAGCAGCATGCGAGGAAAGAACAGAAACATCAAGCTGATGGCTACAACAAGAGAGTCCGTGGAACCCACCTGAACGTTGGCGACCGAGTTTTGCTTGCCAATAAAACGGAGAGAGGGAAGAGGAAGCTAGCGGACAAGTGGGAGGCCACCATGTATACCATCATAGACCGGAACCCTCAGACTCACATTTACAAAGTCAGGGATGAGAGTGGGAAAAACAAAGTCGTCCATCGGAACCTGATGTTGGATGTGAGCTTCTTACCTGTCCCAGAACAAAGCAGTGAGGAGCTGAATGAAGATGCCTCAGATGTGGCCAGTGAGTTCCAGCCTCCCTCTGTTGATGCCTTGAGTGGCCTGGCAGTAGATGCTTCTGAGGGCCGTACCTACTCGTGGTTAAGCACATCATCTGATGCTGTGTGTGAGTCTATGGGAGATGCTGATGAGTGTGAGGTGGAGGATGACAGACCCCATTCTCTGTCCAGAGACTCTGTTCAATCGACACCCACGATAACCCAGTCTGATGAGGTCAGAGGTCAAGGGGAAAACGAATTCTCACCTGTGAGAGACTTAATTGGTTCCAGTGTTCCTCCTGACTCAAACTTGACTGACACTGACTCTGACTCCCCAACTGAGGCTCTTGATTTAGGCGAGACAGTGCCCCCTAATGTCGACTCACCTGTTACAAGAACTGATAGTCAGATACCCACACAAACACTAGGGCCTGTGAGACAGGTAGTGAGGACACGTACTGGCAGGGTTGTTAAGGCAGTCAATCGCATGATAGAGAACATGGTGCAAAAACCACTCACCAAGGGTTTTGTTGAAGGGGTCAATAGAAGGTCACTGTCTTTACTCAACTTATTTTAGATAGAAAAATAATAGAGACTTAGGTGCTGTGGTATACTTTGCTTTAATGCATGCAGTATGACTTGTCATGAGATGTGTTCCAAGATCTTATATGGTGTAAAAGGCATCATACACACTGGAAGAGGCAGTAGCCTGATCAACTGCTGTTTTCTTTTAACTTACATTGTAAGTAGCTTTCTATGCTGTGAATGGGAAATAGAGTTTCCAGGGTTATCTTGGACCAAGTGAACAAGAGCTTTGTTTTGTATATCTTTTGTTTCTTTTCTACCCTCTATGTTTTGAGGATTTTGGCGAAATTAAAGAGGGGTGAATGTAACAGGTTAATGAATGACACATATTTGTGCAATCTTTCATTTTCTATTTTGTGTATATGTAATTTTATTTCACCAAAATCTTGGTTTCTTTCATGATAGCTAGGTATTAGGCCTATCATTTGTTGGGTAAGTGCGCCCTCTATTGGTTGGTTTGGTGGTTACAGGCTGCATTTTCGTGCCTTGCTCAGTATGTGTTTTGCTTGGCAACGAGAGGTACGTGTTCACATTGTAGTGTTATGAAGGTTTCAAATGTATGTGTTTTAGCTTAAATTTGGGTGCACACAGTGGATTGTAAATGTGTTTTGTGATGAGTTGTCATAGATTGCTTGGGTTGTTTTGGAGGTTTTGCTGTTTTGAGAGTTAGGGATATATTTGCTGATATAGCTAACCTCGTGTGTTGTTTAACTGTATGCTAGGTTTCGTTTTTCTGTCTTTCTGTAATGTAGCCCATATGTTTCAGTTGTCCTTCTTTTCTTATGTTTGTATGTGTTTTGCTTGGCAACGAGAGCTACATTCTGCATACTGGAAGAGAAAGTAAAGTGATTAAAAGAACTTCAGCGTCCTGTGATAATTGCACCTGAACACAACGCAGTAGTCGGCGAAGTACAGACCACGCCGGCTACACATGTCTTTACCAACTACAAACCAAATGGTTATGGTTGAAGTGTAGCCATGAATGAAAATATGTTGTCTTCCGTGCATGAGACATACAGTATAGCAGGCTCATCACAAGGAAGGTTAGGAGGACCATGATGTCAATATTCTTTACGCTACATTCATGCCTAGAGATCTTGCCAAGAGCTTCCAGTAGCTATATCCATTACATTCTCATACTGCCAAGTCTTCAGTAAAGGAATTATAGGCCTACTGCTCATAGCTGTTGGTCAGATAGTTGAGTTAGACGGTTAAATAAGAGTAGCACTATTATATGCATATCTGAACAAACCGAAAAATATTCCATTTGTTGACTTCTGTCAGGAGGACCTATTTCAGCTGCATGGTGAGTTTGTTGAAGCCACAACCGAAATATACTACATATACAACCGCATGCCTGAATAAAACCGTCTTGTTGTGTTCAAATCGAAAGTCAAGCGAATGTCAAATCTCAAACTGGCTTCAGAACGTGTCTGGATGCAGTCCCATCGCCCGATCATGGGGATGTCAACGTTGAAGAAAATCTTTCACACTGCGTTTGATTATAAAACTGAAAAGTATGTAATTGCGGAAAATATAAAAGTTGGCATTTTATATAGAGTTATTCAGCTGTGTATCATCGGATACGTCGGGTAAGCACATATCCGCTATAGACTTACCTGTTGACTTTGAACGGACTAACTGTTAACCGATGAATCACTTCCTTTCTTGGTAATAGGTAGTGATCTTTCTTGGTGATATGGTGTACTCTTTCTCGTTGATTTATACATTTGTCCACTTTTATCTTTTGCCTAGGTGGGTTTTTATAACGAATAAGAGCTATCAAGCAGTAGAGGAGTCCATACAGAGCTCTGTAGTCACCAAAGTGAAGGGAGTTGTATCAATCAATTCCAGCGACACAGGATTCCGTTTGTGGGGACCAGAGGACTATGTAATTCCACCTCATGTGAGTCCAGACGTATGGCAATGATGTAGTTCTTGTGAAATGTTATTCAAACTTGTCTTGTCTATCTTATCATTTTTATTTAATCTCTGGATGGTTTCACAGGTCTAGCAGTTAGATATTAAAATAAATTACAATAACTGTTTTAGACAGATATTATCTCTAATATTTTTGTCTTGCAGGGTGGACCTAATCTTTTCATCACAACCAACTTCATAGAAACACCAAATCAGAAGTTAGACATCTGTGCAGAAGTAATTTCCTCTCTTACAGTGTTTACAGGTGGGGTGCCACACATTTTCACATTCCCTGTATATCGCTCTGAACTCTGGATAATGTTTGTTATCCTTTTAGAGCTTTAAGGTTCTGGATGGCCGCTGTGGTGACAATGATGACTGCCCACGTGGAGAGGCAGTTACAGCTGGTCATGGTATGACTGAGGAAATGCAATATAATGAGAGTGTAATTAGGCTATTCAGTCGTAATAAACAAGCCAAGTCACCATGGGGTGCTAACAGGAAAAATAGATGCTTTGATTCTTACTTAAACATGAAATGAGTGATATACCTTTAAGGAAGGTTTATTTGGCTGGATGTGATGGGGTGTAGTGTCATTTGTTGTGCTTTTACTCAATGTCCAGCTGCTAATTGTTAATGTGATAACAGTAAACATGAAATAGCATACTATTTTCAACAGAATCCTTGTTGGTGAAAGTGTAATTTTTTTATTTACATGTAATATCTATACTTTAGGAATAAAGACTGGTCGGTGCTTGATGAAAAAGGACAGAAATTACACTGGAACCTGTGAAATACATGGCTGGTGCCCAGTTGAAAGGAGTCAGAAATCCAAGTGAGACACTCTTTACTACAACAATTACATTCACTGAGGACTTATACATGTGGAAATATACATCACTGAACCTTTTTCTTTGTAAATTAAGAAATAAATGGTCTGTAGACCAATTCACCAAGAGCTTCGATCAAACAATCCTGTTTAGATTAAATGATTACTGTTGTAAAGCAGACTGTTTGTCCATGTCCATGAATAGGTGAATGCCATGGTTTGTATCAGAAACATACATGAGAGTAAAACTGTTTGTGGAAAAATTATCACCCTCTTTATGTCAGTGTGCCGCAGCTAGGAAAAGCTGAAAACTTTACCATCTATATCAAGAACTTCATCAGATTTCCAAATTTCAGCTTCTCAAAGTAAGTCAAAGCTCTGGTCAGTTCTGTGGAAAGAATGGAGTTATGTGATCTTGTTAGTGGCATGATGCAGTGGTTTAAAGCTACCCTCGAATGAGTACACAAGAAGTTATGGAGCTAATTTGAATCCTTCATTGATTCCAGATCAAATGTCTATGAGACACAGGACAGGAGTTATTTACCAACCTGCACCTACGATGAGTTGGTTCATCCTTACTGTCCCATCTTCCGTCTCGGGGATATTATTAGGAAAACTGGACACAGGTTTCAGGACATGGCTCAAGCAGTGAGTATACATTTAGTATCAGTTTGACAAGTGATATATGCAGTGATAAACTACTGAATACAGGTGGGAGGTAAAGTAGACTAGCATTATTGTCTATGACCTGATAACTTGATGACTTGACTTGACCATAGCTGGAGGTTGGAGCACGCTGTCATGTCTCACGCTGGTAAATGATGTTTAGGCTCTCTGCGATAATCAGTGTGCAGCTTAAACTCCGGCAATAAATTAAAAACTCCGTTGATGCATGGATTTTGGATATAAGCATGACGACATATTCTTAGCTGACAGAGAACATGTGTATGTTCCCTTTATTGGACGTTCCCTTTATTGGAAGAGCGGTGCATTATGCCTACATATTTTTGTGTTAGCAAGGTAGCAAATGTCTTATGGGATAATGCAATTCAGCTCTCGAATATCCTTAAAGTTAACACATATCCTGGCAGGCTTTTACAAGTTTAAACCCCTTGAGAGGCGTCTGGATAGAGGTAGCTGTTATTGCAGGGCTTTCTCTAAAACCCACATGGACAGGTGAGAGATGAGTTGTGCATCTGGCAGAGTAGGTGCAACTTATGACCTTTGCTGTGAAAGTTGTAGGTTTCTCTTTCATGTAACAAAGGGGTGTTAAAAGCTGTGTATAAGTGTGTAATTATTACAGAATCACTGCTCATATTTCTTGTGCATCAACCTGAACAGCCTCACAGTTTTACATAATTTCTTGTTACCTCTACCTCTGTTTTTCTGTTTGCTTGTTTGTTAGCAGGATTATGCTAAAACTACCTGACTGATTTTCATGAAACTTGGTGGAGGAGTGGAAATGGGCCAAGAAAGAACTCTTTAAATTCTCGAGAGGATCTGGTTCAGTTGATCCAGGATTTATTTTTTCACTCTCTGTAACATTGTGAGATAGGGCATTTGACCTTGGTGGAGGTCTGCACTTTCCTATTGCCCTTATAGTTATTATTATTCAGTGCTATTGAGTGTGAAAATCTGTGAGATTTAGTGAGATCTGTGTTTAATGGCACGTACATGAGACGTGAGACTTTTTGAAAATCTGAGTCTCACGGATAAAACTCAAAACTTGACAAAAGGTTTGAGTTTGTAATGCTTACCACAACTTCCTTTCACACATACTACTAACACCTACTGTGCGAACTGTGCCGACTGTGCCCTACTTGACAAACATGCAAATGGTGCTCACAAGAACTTTCTTTCACACAAGGGGCTTTAGTTGAGATGGCCCTTTGGACACGTAAGTGAAAGTTCACAGAGTATGTTAACCTGTCTCCTGTGAGATGAGGAGAGGTTTCAGAAGTTTAAGGCACTGTAGGTTTGTCTTGATTTAGTTGCACATTAGGCCCTTTAGATGAGAAAGTGAGAATAGGCAACAGGAAACATTGGCTATACAAACTATTTGGCTTTTTTTAATAAGCCGAATGCACTAAGCATGATGATAAGGCTGTGATGAAGATCTACGTGACCTTATCTGAGATCTTTATTCATATTATGATTGTGTTCATTAATATGGGCAGAGATTTCTATATGGATATGTTCTGACACTCAAATACATACTACATAGTATAGATCCATACTCACACAACATAGGCCACATAATATAGCTACATACTCATACAGCTGATTCCAACAACATGCCACTGAAATTAAATATAATTTTCCACTATGGAAAATTCCACCACACCCACCAGCCGCACTTGTGTGTAATATCAGAACACAACAACAGAGCAGCTTTTTTCTGGGCCACTAACCAAGACAGTTGTGTGTCCTCTCAGGGTGGAGCGATTGGGATCCTGATCAACTGGAACTGCAATCTGGACACTGGTTTGTCCCAGTGCCATCCCAAATACAGCTTCATCCGTCTGGACTTGAACACCACTGTCAACTCTACCACTACCTTCAATTTTAGGTAGAGCCTCCTGCCTGACTCAGGGCATTCAGACTGTTAGCAGTGTTTGTCTCCATTCAGCAAAACTGACATCACCTTGTGTCATGCACATTGTAGATATTAACATTAGCGCTGATTACATCTCCAGATATGCCCGCTATTACAAGAATGCTACTGGACATGACTACAGGACTTTATATAAGGTGTATGGAATTCGTTTAGACATCATGGTTCATGGAAAGGTATGACAGAAATGCTTGTTGTTTTTCTGTTGTAAAGCAGGGAACACTGACGCAAATTGATTACACTGGTGTACTTGTTTCCATAGGCAGGGGAGTTCAGTATCATCCCCACCTTAGTTAAAATTGGATCAGGAATTGCTCTACTGGGTGCTGTAAGTATGAAATCATGACGTCACTGTTGACATTTTCAGGATGCCAGATGTAGTTTGGCTGAATAACCAGTAGAGGTCAGTAGTTCCAGTAGTTACAATTTTGGACTCACTACCCTCACGGTTTAGCCCTCAAAATATTCTCTGTACTTAGTGTGGATACTGTGATTATACCTAACAATGATATTAACAGATGCACATCACTTATTTTTTCTAGGGGACTTTCCTCTGTGACTTGGTTTTGCTTTACATCATGAAAAATAGAGACGAATACAGAAAGAGAAAGTATGAGTCTATAAAGGATGACTGCCCCAGGTACTGTCCAAATTTTTCATGTCATTTTCTAACAAGTAATAAAAATAGGCAAATGCTGAGCGGTACAAATAACCTTTCCCTAATATAATCACATTACTGACATTGACCTGTACCTGTTGCAGCTGTGTTGTATGTCAATGGAGTGCAATTGAATTAGTGAGCATATCAGAAAGAAAGAAAATATCCTGTGCTTTTCTTAGGAATGATACCAGTACACAAACTGAAACTCAAGAGGAGATTCACTTGAACTGCAACAACTCACCAGTCTGAAGCTACAGGCAGACTCCTCAAAGGACGGGGAGGCTTCAGCCTGACTAACAGGCGTCAATCCAACATGGCCGCTTTGCGCTTTTCAAGGACTT